>NW_026897074.1:0-28022 GCF_033153095.1 Gastrolobium bilobum | reverse complement strand
CAAAAAGATAAGCGTATTACTTTTTCTTTTTATAACCAAAAGTAAAAATTGAAGTGTAGTTAGTTATTAGTATTTTAATAGAATTGAGAATATCTTTCATACAACAGTAATAGGTAATTCTTTCATTCAGAAATTGATATTTAGATAATAAAAAAAAACAATTCTCTTTCCTGTATCTACAAATATCACAGTCATTCATGAATTTCTATTAATTAGTCGCATGGTGCGATAGTAGTATATTAGATATTTCTAGTGGAGTGAGAGAGGATGTTAACTTCTTTAAAAGAAATTGGAAGGATTACAAAATGATATGTTATATTGGTCAATGGGTCTTGAACCCACGCTTTTGTAAAATATGAACCAAACTTTTAATCAACTATACAGATTTTTATTGGCCATTACATTGGAATATCAATGAATATTCCTTCAATCCTTTGGTAGTATTTATTTATACTATTAACAGTTACAAAATTTGTTAACAAATTTTTAAATATGTCAACTATATATGGGATAGGTGTTGGGTTTGCTCTTTTACTAAAGCCCAAATGGGTTATTAGTATGAGAAGAGCCCAAGGAACCTAGAGCCCAATGAGCTAGGGTTTCTTGGAACCCATATAAATAGTACCTCTTAAGTCATCAGCCTCGAAGGTCTTTTTTGTGAGAAAGAGGCAAGCTCTGAATCTAATGGTCCACACACTTCCCCTTCCTCCTCGAGAGATAGTTTGGAAGATCTGCCACAGTCCAGCTTCAAGGAGGTTGTTCGTGCTGCGGCGCTGAGGTGAGCTGTTCGTGAAGAGGAATCCTACAAGGGAAGATTCTACACAGAGACCTGCGCACCGAGAGGTAATTGTGAAACAATGATGATTCAGTTAGCATACCAATGTACTAGGTCCTAAACCGCTTCCGCATAAATCTAAGATTTCCTACAATTGGTATCAGAGCCTTGGCTGTACATTGGTATGTGAATCTAGTTTCACTATTCATGTAATTAGTTTTGCTTCTTGAAATGTGGCACCTAGGGTTCTAGGATTATGGTATGAATCTAGCATGTGCATTTTATAATTCATTTTCATAAAAGTTTAAATTTTAATCGATAAAAATGCTTTAATCCATGGTTAGGGTCTCTCGTGTATTTCTCGATTTGTAACAAGGAGGCTAATCCCATATGATTAGGTTTCCTCCTTGCTGTTTTTATTTATTTTCGGAATTTCTGTGTATTTTTCCAATATATTGTAAAAGTTCAAGATCGAGAAACCGCGAGTAAGATGCGCAGTCAGTACTGTTGGAGACTTTTCGAGGACTTCCCGATCTCGGAATGAGGCGATCTATATATGGTTGGAAAGAGGACGGAAAGACGAACGCAACGGTGGGTGGATCGTTGCCATCGGAGTCCTAACGCTCCTCCACGCGCCTCCACAAGCTTCTGAGAGTGGCCGCCACTCTCCGGCAAAGAATGGGAGAGTGAGAGAGCGTCCGGCCACCTTTTTGGGTGATTCCGGCGGCGGTGCACTCATCTCTACGTGGCGGTCCTTCCCCTGGAGTTTCAGCTTGATTTGACTTCGGGTGACGGCGCGGCAGACCTGACGGCTAGGGTTTCTCTTTCGCGTCCTAGGGTTTCTCGCCAAAGGATTGGGTCTTTGGGCTTTTGGGCCCATGAAACCCTAAAGGGGCTTGAGACAGATACTATGGGCTAGGCGAAAGTCGAATTCCAAAGTTGTATTATTTTATTTTATTTTATTTTCTTTAAAATAGGAAGGCCATGGATTAAAGTAATTATGATTTATTATTTAATGCTTTTATTGATTGGTATAAATTATATGATTGATAATATGCTTTATTGCGATAACATGCCATATAGAATAGGTGGTGCCATATTGTTGCATAACTTGTATGATTGCATGAGCATAATAGCTATTATGTCTTCAGCGACTAGTATGATAGTTATTATGGGATTATTTTGATTTTAAATCATCCTAAGAAATTAATTAATAATTATTATGATTTTTATTAAAAATCTAGATTAATAATTGAATTAATTAATTTTGGATAATTAACATCAAGACAAATCATCGTTATGGAAATTATTTTGATTTCAAATTATCCTCATAAATGATAATTATTATGATTGTTGCAATCTAGATTAATAATTAAGTCAGCTATTTGGATGATTTAAATCTAGAAAAATAATTAGAGAAAATTTCCTAAGAGAATTCTTTTATTTTGCGAGTAATTTGTGGGTTTTCTGAAATGGTCATGGAATAACACACGCTGCATACAACATTCATGTATCATGATTGTTTGGAGCACACGCTGACGTAAAGTGACCGGATTTCAGGACCTTAATATTTTCAAAATTATGTTAAGATAGTGCACGTTTATCGACGCTCTTACTTATATAGTTTTTGAAATCGAACAAAGGATACTCTCAATTAAATAATTCTTGGAAATTGGAAAATATTGCTTATGTTGAATGGAAGGAGATTTAAATTAAGAAATTAATTTAACCTTCAAGCGCATTATAAGGATCATTAATAAAATAATCATGTGAAGTCCCATCGAATAAGCATGATTGGATTTTATTAGATTGGACTTAAATAATTATGGGAGGAGATTTAAATAAAGAAATTAATTTAACCTCCAGGCGCATTGTGGGCCTATCAATAAAATAATCATGTGAATCCCCAACGGATTAGCATGATTGGATTTTATTGGGCCTTAATAATTTCAAAATTTTAATAAAGTATTGTACGGCCCATCGTTGATAATACTAAGTTATTAAAGATAATTTTGAAAGTAAACAATGAATTCGACTGGGCTTATGAAAATTCTCAAACAAAAATGTTGAATGGGTGAAGGTTTTAAAAATTAATTAATTTTAAAACCTGCGGGCTCCATTTGTGGGTTTATTAGTGAAATGGTTATCGCTGAAGCCCCATCGGATAAGGATAATCAGATTTCACTAGATTAAATCTTAATAATTTCAAAATTTTAGTAAAGTATTGTACGACCCATCGTCGGCAATGCTTAGACACTAAGGATAATTTTGAAATTAAACAATGGTTAATTACATTCAACTTTAGTAAAATTGTTAACCCTCCCATCGAGGCTCTGGCAATGGCACTGAAGGCCCAAATAACAATTTTGGTTTTTACAAGTGACTTGCCCATCGTAAGCCTTGTAAAGATAAACTGAATGATTGTTAACAATAAACAAGAGTAGTTATGAGAATCTACTCGCACTTCGTTTGTTTATTGCATTATTTGTTTGTAATTGTGTGCTTTATATGTTTTTCAGAAAATATCTTAGAAATGATTTTGAGTCGAAAACCTCTAGATAGTACCAACTATGAATAAGTGAAAAGCAAATCTTTGATATTGTTCTAAAACATGGAAGCTAAAATTTGTCCTGACAATGCGAGGGCCATAGCAACCTGCAGAGAATGCTTCTAAGGAAACTAAGATGCATTTCTCAGATTGGGAAAGAGCAGATATGGTAGTTCGCTGCTATATTATTGTCAGTCTTTCCAAATACTTGCAGAAGCAAGTGTACATGATTAAGAGTGGAGTAAAAATGCTTCAGACTCTTAATGATATGTTTGTTGCGTCTAGCAGCTCTGCTAGACAGAATGCAGTCGTAGCAGGTTTTGCTAAGAGTCTTGTTAAATCCAAAGGGTGGTAACAAGAACAAAATGACTTGGTTATCAGTTGTCAAACTAGTTGCTATGAAGAAGCCGCAAGGCAAGTTCTTCAAGTGCAGACTGAAGGGATACAGAAAGAAAAATTGCCCAGAGGTGATGAAAAGAACCAGACATGGGCATATCTAGGCCTGATCAGTGAATGAATTATTGATTCAGGTATCACTGATTATGTTTGTTACTCTTTGTAGTAGTTCAAACATGGCATACCTGTCAAGAATGGACATAGATATTTTAAGCTTGAAAATGGGAACTTGTGTCTGCATTTGCAGTAGGACAAGTTATTTATAAGACTATGGTTTTGGGTGAATGTTTATTTGTTCCAGATTTCAAGAGGAATTCAATTTTTGTTAGTTGTTTTGGTTAAAACATGGGTTGACAATGCAATTGATTCCTCAGTTACATTTCGAAGTTCATCTTCGTCTTGTTTGTTCTGGTACATTGTTTAAATAGTCTTTATTACCTATGTCCTATAACCTTTTTAAATTTGCTATGTTGAATGGAAAGGATGATGAACAAGAAATTTCACCAAAGAAATAAAAGTTTCAAATGAAACATAACTTTGGCCTTTGTGATTGAGTCATATTATCTCAAGTAGGAAACATGTTTTAGTTAAAAGAAGGACTGAAAGTTCAAGAATCTTTTAACTAACAGCTACATGTTAGTCCTATTTGGAAGGTAAAATGGCCAAGCAATCCTACAAGGGCCAAAAAGGTTTGCGCAACTATTTAACTGGAATTGGTACATACTAAAGTATGTGGACCACTTAGCGTTCAGACCAGAAGAGGTGATGAGTACTTCATTATATGAATGTTTACTTTGGATTTGGACAGATGAACCAAGTGCGCCATAAGTCTAAAGCTTTTGGAAATTTCCAAGAGGTTTAGTCTGAGGCAGAAAAGCATGTAGGTGTTCAAATCAAAACACTTTGGTCTACTAAAGTGTTTGGCTACCTGTCTGGTAATTTCAGGTCTTACCTGATTTAAGAGGGGATTGTTTTCGTAACTGTCAACTCTAAGAACGCGTTAGTTGAATGAAGTTGCAGTATGCAAAAATCAAACATTTCTAGACTTGGTGAAGATCATGTTCAGTTATTCATCTTTGCCAATGTTGTTCAAGGGAGATGCCTAAGAGAAGGAAATGTACCTTCTTAGCTTGATTCCGTCAAAGTTTGTTGTAAAGACAGCTAAAGAATTATGGAAATGGTGCAAGCCCAGATCAAACCATATTCGGATTTAGGGTGCTATGGCACACGTCCTACAACAACAGTCAAATGAGATGGAATCTTGTATGGAAGAGTGCATATCTTTTGGCTACCCTAAGAGAACTAGAGATGATTTCTTATTTAGTCTTAAGGACAAGATAATCTAAGTGAGCACTCACATGATTTTCTTAAAGGAGGACTAGATAAGAAATTATAAGCTTTGAAGTTAGGTTATTCTTGATGAGATTTATCTCAGATCAAGAATTTCCAGAATCTCTAGAAGCTTCATCCACTGTTCCCTTGATTGTTCAAGAGGGGATATATATATCTCTAAGTGAACAAACAAGAGAACCATGACTGAAAATTCAACATGATAATATATAAGTGAAACTAGTAGAAATATTAGTATCACATGTAAAGGAACAATATCAAGGATAACCGGATCCTCAAGAAATTGAAGATCCATCATTTGACCCACTCTTTGTTTTACCTATAAATACACAAGGTCTAGTACAGTACATTCGTAGTGGGAGAGAACCTTGTTAACTCTCAAGTTGTTTCTTGTTGAGTGACATTGATCCTACTAGTTACGATAATGCACTAGAAGATGTTGTTGATCAAGTGTTGCTCAGGCTATGAACAATGAGATGAAATACTTGTATTTCAACTCCGTTCGGTCCTAGTAAAGACACCAAGAAGGGTAAAACCCACAAGGTGCATGTGGACATAAAAGGCAAAGAGAGGATGGACAGAAAGGTGAAAACCTTCAAAGCTAGCTTGGAGGCATTTTTGCCAGACGCCATGCTTGAGTCTATCCAGATTCTCTTAGTTGCTATAAGTCTCAATTATGAGAATACATTTTGGGAGTTGGATGTCAGGATATCTACATACAACAACCAAAAGGGTTTATAGCAAATGAGTAGGAACACACGGTATGCAAGTTGTGAAAGTCTATTTCATAGACTTAAGCAAGCATCCAGGTCTTGAAACATCAGTTTTGATCAGGTTATCAAAATTTTGATTTTGAGAGAACCTTGATGAATGATGTGTATTTGTATGTAAAGGATACAACGGAAGACAGTAGCTTTTATGGTACTTTATGTAGATGATATGCTCCTTATTAGAAACAATGTGGAGGTAATATCAAGCATAAAGAGTTGGCTAAGTTAGTGTTTTGGTATGGAAGTACTGGGGAAGCCAATTATATTCTTGGTATAAAACTCTTATGAGGCCGGAAGAATAAGTTGTTGGCATCACCTCAGGCTACTTACATTGACAAAACTCTTGCTAAAATTCAACATGAGAATTCTAAGAGAAGAATTATAATTCTCAGATGTGGAATTCATCTTCCTAAGGAGTGACCAAAGACTTCTAAGAAGGATGAATGCATGAGCAAGATATCTTATGCTTTAGCAAAGGTAGACTCACGCATATCATGTTGGGCGTTAAACCAGACATCTGTCACGCAGTGGGAGTAGTGAGATAGTACCATTTTGAACCTAGAGGAATACTAGATTATTGTTAAGCATGTACTCAAGTATCTTTGGAGAACGAGAGATTATATGCTAGTATATTCTAGTGGGAGTCTTGAAAAGCTGAGTTTTCAAATATTCAGTTATTTCAAGTCGATATTGACTCAAGAAAATCAACCTCGAGCTATGAGTTTTTCACTAAACTCAGATAGCATTAGAGGTGGATCTTGCAGACCCAGTTACTAAGAGTTTGCCTGAACTTGTGTTCGAGAGGCATGTTACTTCTTTGGGTCTTAAGAGGATCCCAGACTTGCATTAAGCAAGTGGGAGTTATTGGTTTCATTGTGCTCTTGGAGTAAGACCATGAAACAATAAAATAATTTTCTGAATTTCATAAATAAGGTTTTATTTATTTATTTTGCGCACTATTTACAAACATAAAGGTCCGGATCAAATTGTGGAGTATATGATCATATGGATACGTTCATGGAGGACATGATCATAGGTTCTCACAATTGATGAATGGATTCACAGCTGTTAAATAAAGTTGGGCACTTTATTTAGGCTGCAATATTTTATGAAATGGTTTTGTCTGAATCATTGTAAAATATTGGTGTGAATTAACATTCACATTGAAAGGATCAAGGAGAGATTTGATTAAGGTTGTTCTTTCTGTCATAAGGAATCAAATTTCCAGTTAACTATAGTTATGTGATTGCTCTTAATCCTGAGTTTATTATAAATAGGTAATCAAATAGTTTTCATTCTTTGATTTATCAACGGGTGAGGTTCGATCTATTGACGGCCAATAACTCGGTATTTTGGGAGTGAGATTATTTGATTATCGGTATTTATGAGATAAACAACATGGAATTTGTAGGATATGTCCCCTTGATATGTTTCGGTACTTGGATATTAAAGACACTGGCCAGTGCATGTAATCCATTAAAGAAACTATCATAGTCAAGGGAATAAATAATTGATTGAGTTACAGAGAACTTGTCAATCAATTATAGACATTCTACAAAGGGGCGATGCATATTCATGTTATAAGTGTTGTTAATCTTGGAGTTCAAGTTCGGGCTTTTAGTGGAGTAGCACCGAATTAGATAATCATTTGTTGATTATCAGGAGCCTTGATTAATAACAGATGGTAGATCCCCAAGCTAGCTTGAGACAAGGGATGGGGTATTTTTCGGATAGATGATGACTTATGGGTTACATGATCTTGGGTTTTACGACTCAAGTTTGTATCCAAAAGAGCAAGTGGGAGATTGTTGGGTTTGCTCTTTTACTAAAGCCCAAATGGGTTATTAGTATGAGAAGAGCCCAAGGAACCTAGAGCCCAATGAGCTAGGGTTTCTTGGAACCCATATAAATAGTACCTCTTAAGTCATCAGCCTCGAAGGTCTTTTTTGTGAGAAAGAGGCAAGCTCTGAATCTAATCAGTGCCCACACACTTCCCCTTCCTCCTCGAGAGATAGTTTGGAAGATCTGCCACAGTCCAGCTTCAAGGAGGTTGTTCGTGCTGCGGCGCTGAGGTGAGCTGTTCGTGAAGAGGAATCCTACAAGGGAAGATTCTACACGAGACCTGCGCACCGAGAGGTAATTGTGAAACAATGATGATTCAGTTAGCATACCAATGTACTAGGTCCTAAACCGCTTCCGCATAAATCTAAGATTTCCTACAATAGGATATTGTGACACCCAAGTTATGTTATACCCATGTGATACCCAGTCAATCTCACCGTTAGATCGCTTATGTTGATCCAACGGTTATATTTATTTCCATCTTTGTATGGTCATGATTTCTCAAATTTAAAGTGAAAGCATTAAATATGATAAATCATAACCATACAAAGGTAGAAATAAATATAAAATATTAAATTTGGGAAATCATAACCATACAAAGATGGAAATAAATATAACCGTTGGATCAGCATAAGCGATCTAACGGTGAGATTGACTGGGTGTCACATGGGTGTAACATAACTTGGGTGTCAGAATCCTATCCCCAACTATATATATAATGAAACTTGTGGGGAGAAGAAGTGGCCAATTAAAGATAAGCGTACGCGGAGAAAATAGGAGCAGATCTTCAAATGTGAAACAAATTTTTAATAAGACTTAATTGATGTAAGCGGAAGTAGTTAGACACAAAATAATTATCGGATAAACTAGAAGGACCAACCAACCATAAGTTTACTTCTTATTAGAATCAAATATGATTTTTCCCTTATAAATATATTAATCTATAATTTTATTTTTTTAATTAATTTTTCGGTCAGTATTTTTAATTTTTTGGAATTGGGTTTTTTTGTGCTTACTATTATTATAAATTTTTGACTTGTTAAAGGAACTATTGGCTCACTTTTTATAACCTGTATTATATCATTTATGTAATTTTTTCGAATTTTGATTTTAGCAATTAAAAAATTAGAGTTTCCTTTGGTATGTACTCTTATCTTTTTAAAAGTGAGCATTTTGAATAAGGGAAATATTATTCACCTTTCACATGAGATACCATCTTTTATTTTTTTTCACTTCGATTTTCGTACCTCACTTTTTTAAAAGTCAGGTACCTTGGCACTGGTTAATTTAGCCACAATTATTTAGCTACGCTTGAAACGTAACAAATCATGTTTCAAGTTTTTTGAAAATGAGCCACGTTTTAGTCGTAACTATATAACCGTGACACCAGCTGGATTTTTTGACACTAACTTAAATGCCTTGCTGGCTCTGCCACTGGTGGAACTCGCCTATTCTCTCTCTACAACATAAAATAACTATATTACATTAAATGAGATTAATAAAACTTTTTTGAATAATCCTTGTCAAATCTCCACTCTCTCAATTATCTTCTTTCCCTACTTTTTCTGTTGTACGAATTCAGACGCCTCTTCGTAAACGTGAAAGAAGAAGAATTCATGATAAATCAATCTTAATTTCTAGATAAATCAAGACTAGTTGTGCTATTGTTATGATAATGTACTAGTTCTTCTTTTTCAATTTTACCCTCTCATTTATGCTAAGATAGTGTTTGGTTCGGGAGAAATTTTTTTTTACTAGGGAAATGTAATTGATAGGGAAATGGTTGGAAAATGCGTTTGATAAGAAAATGTAAAAAAAATTGTTTGGTTGACCAAAATATTACTAGAAAAATTTATTTAAATATGCAAAATCTATGTTCGGGAGAAACTTTGCACCTATTTTTTCACTTCCCTAGTTATCTCAAAATACCACATCTCAAGTGGTATTCTGTAACAGTGAATTTCATCCAAAAATCAACACAAAAGTCATTTTCCCATTTATCCTATTTGTCTAGTATTTTTTGAAAAAAACTGAACCAAACGTAGTATTTTTCAATATCCACTTACACTTTTCCATTAATCTCAAAATAAACCTTCAACCAAATACTACTTAAGAGATCACCTAAAAAATGGTGGCCCCGATCGACCATAAATTCTAACGAGTTTTAGTGCAAAATGAAACCCTAAATAATATCATATATGTTGCAGCAACAGTAAATTGTCGCGTCGACTCGAATAGACTAACCCGACCGGTGTTGGAGTAGATGCCACCCGGATACGGCAAGGTTCTTGCCCAAATGCATGCAGAGAACACTTTTCACTTTTCCGAAACAGTTTCAACTTTGAAGAAAAATGTATTTGTACTTTTAAATAAAATAATTTATATTTTTTTACTTTTACAAAAAGATAGAACTCACACTTTTATATTTTTTTGTTCACTCTCTTCTTTTTTGTTTATCTCTTTCTCTCACTTAAAATGACACAACTTTACGTTCTTTAAAATGATAGATACTTTTCTCATACACTAAAGTCCAAAACTCATCTCTATTTTTTTAAAATTACATTTTTAATTTAAATTTTTTTAAAAATATATAAAAATTCTTCCATTATTAATAATTTAAAAAAAAATTAAATTAAAATTCTTATTATGTAGTTAGTTTTCAGTTGTTGACTTATTTTTAATTTATATTTTTTAATTTATGTATTTTTTTAAATAGCAATAAAAATTTAATTATTTAAAATGCATACTTCATTATAAAAATTAATAAATTATGCATGAGAAGGTCAAAAGTACGATGTAAACATTATTACAAACAAACAAAACAAAATAAAATCATATATTAATCAAATTTTAAATATAAGAGTCTCTATTGTGTTTGACAAAAGTATGTTTAATATTTTTAACCAATATCTTAAAGAAAAATAAATTACTTTAAATTTGAATCAAATATTTATCTTAAATAAAAATCTTATATTCATAAACATTTTATTCGAATAACCCATGCAATCTACACGTAGGCTAACTCGTTAATATTTTAGTTTTATGTATTAAAAATCATATTTTATTTTAAAAAGAAGCTTATCAAATATCAATAATCGATGTAGACTTATCAATGCTATGGAATTTTGATGTTTTTAAAAACTATGCACACTTTCAGTTATAAAAAAATGTTTTAATTATGTACTAAGAACGAAAATTACAAGCATATATCAATATAGGATTTTTGACCATAAAGGAGAATTTTTCAACCCAGAAAGCTTAAGTTGTTGGCTTAGGCCTTTTTAATAATTTATATTTTATGTTATTTTCTAATATGCCCCTTCATATGAGGGTTTATTGAGCTTGACGAGTGGATGATGCATTAGACTCAGCGTATCTATGCTAAAAAATCTATAATATTTAATTATTAGACTAGGGCGGCTGAGTATTGAACTTGTGATCACTTAATCTCGTTGGCTTTAATACTATGTAAAGAACTAATTTAATTTAAAAATTTAATTTTTTTTATCAAATCAATGCATATATATATATATATATGTGTGATCAGGATCATTTTACACCAGTGTAAGTTACACTCTCAATCTTGTTGTTGATTCCACTTTTATCTAATGACTCTAATTTTTTAGTAATGAGAACCATTGGATACAAGTGGATTAATGGTCAAGATTGAGTGTAAGAATATCTTACCCATATATATATACAGGATCAACTTATACCAGTGTAAGAATAATAAATCTTACCCGTTGATTTTCATGCATCTAACGATTGAGATTTATTGAGAATTAAAAATTAATTATTGAGTGAGACCTAATAAATTTTAACCGTTAGATGTAAAAAATTAATAGTTAAAATTTAATGTAAAACAATGTTATAAAAATCGAACCGACCTGGCCGGGTTGACCCGAAAATCGGTGAACCGGTCATGTAATTGGTCTGATTTCATATTGGACCGGCCATGTTACAGAAACGGTGTGACCTGCACAGTTTTCGTAAAAATCGGTGACCCGGCCCGGTCGATAAAAAAAAAACTATTTTTTTTTCATAAATTAATGTCTTTTTTTTTTTTACTCTCAAACACAAATGGTTTGTTTTCTTTTGAAATATTTGAGTGATTTGTAGCTTATTAACTAACATAGATTATGTATCTGCAACACTAATATTATCTTGATTATGCAATATGCAGAAAATTTTGATTTGATTTATAGTCAGAGATGTCGTTTACTGAACCTGAAACACTAGTATCACAAATATTATATGTTTGATTGATCTTTTGTTGGACAATGATATGTAATTTATTATTTTCATATTAAAATATTTAAAATTGGTATATTTTTTACAAGTATTTAAGTATTTTTATAATTTTTTTAATATAAATTGTAGATTTACATATACTTACCGGGTCATGTGGTTGAACCAGTGATCCATTGATTGAACCAGTGACCCAGTACCTCAGTAACTCAGTACTTCGACCGGGTCAATAATCTGTCCAAATTTAATAACATTGATCATGCCACACATATATATATATATATGGCTCACATATGATATGAGTGTGTGACTAACTATGCATAACTTAATAAAAATTAATCACAATTATGTCGTAGCAAAATAATTGTGACTAATTTTTCCAATCCCCATACACGCTTCAATTCATCGGCGGACCCACATTGGGGTTGAATTTTTAGAAGAAAAAAAAATGTTAACTATATTGCCTGATATATTTGTTTAGCCATTGTGTACCCTTTGTCCATCATATATTATCACACTATCTGTTAAGAAAAATAAACAATTTTGACAATAATTGCAATTAACCATCCAACTTCTATATTTGATAACGCGCAATTTGATGACAATGCATATAAAGAAAATAAGTCTTGTAATTATAATAACAAAACTGAATCTTTACATTTGATACATACATATTTTTCTGTAAGAGATTCGTAAATAACATATTTATGATGCATTACACTTGTTTGTTAATTCTTTTCAATGCACCCTAGGCAATCCAGCTCTTAATTACTTTTACTTTTCTCAACATATATTTTACATAAATTATTGAATGCTCTTAAATTAACTATACCACCGTGCAAAAATGTAAGTAAGTTACTTTGATTGGTAGGTCTAAAAACAGAGTGGAAAAATTGAAAACTAGAAAGTGAAATGTATTATCTTCTCATATAATTATTAGACTAGGGCGGTTGAGTATTGAACTTGTGATCACTTAATCTCGTTGGCTTTAATACTATGTAAAGAACTAATTTAATTTAAAAATTTAATTTTTTTTATCAAATCAATGCATATATATATATATGATCAGGATCATTTTACACCAGTGTAAGTTACACTCTCAATCTTGTTGTTGATTCCACTTTTATCTAATGACTCTAATTTTTTAGTAACGAGAACCATTGGATACAAGTGGATTAATGGTCAAGATTGAGTGTAAGAATATCTTACCCATATATATATACAGGATCAACTTATACCAGTGTAAGAATAATAAATCTTACCCGTTGATTTTCATGCATCTAACGATTGAGATTTATTGAGAATTAAAAATTAATTATTGAGTGAGACCTAATAAATTTTAACCGTTAGATGTAAAAAATTAATAGTTAAAATTTAATGTAAAACAATGTTATAAAAATCGAACCGACCCTGCCGGGTTGACCCGAAAACCGGTGAACCGGTCATGTAATTGGTCTGATTTCATATTGGACCGGCCATGTTACAGAAACGGTGTGACCTGCACAGTTTTCGTAAAAATCGGTGACCCGGCCCGGTCGATAAAAAAAAAACTATTTTATTTTCATAAATTAATGTCATCTTTTTTTTTTACTCTCAAACACAAATGGTTTGTTTTCTTTTGAAATATTTGAGTGATTTGTAGCTTATTAACTAACATAGATTATGTATCTGCAACACTAATATTATCTTGATTATGCAATATGCAGAAAATTTTGATTTGATTTATAGTTAGAGATGTCGTTTACTGAACCTGAAACACTAGTATCACAAATATTATATGTTTGATTGATCTTTTGTTGGACAATGATATGTAATTTATTATTTTCATATCAAAATATTTAAAATTGGTATATTTTTTACAAGTATTTAAGTATTTTTATAATTTTTTTAATATAAATTGTAGATTTACATATACTTACCGGGTCATGTGGTTGAACCAGTGATCCATTGATTGAACCAGTGACCCAGTACCTCAGTGACTCAGTACTTCGACCGGGTCAATAATCTGTCCAAATTTAATAACATTGATCATGCCCCACACACATATATATATATATATATATGGCTCACATACGATATGAGTGTGTGACTAACTATGCATAACTTAATAAAAATTAATCACAATTATGTCGTAGCAAAATAATTGTGACTAATTTTTCCAATCCCCATACACGCTTCAATTCATCGGCGGACCCACATTGGGGTTGAATTTTTAGAAGAAAAAAAAATATTAACTATATTGCCTGATATATTTGTTTAGCCATTGTGTACCCTTTGTCCATCATATATTATCACACTATCTGTTAAGAAAAATAAACAATTTTGACAATAATTGCAATTAACCATCCAACTTCTATATTTGATAACGCGCAATTTGATGACAATGCATATAAAGACAATGCATATAAAAAAAATAAGTCTTGTAATTATAATAACAAAACTGAATCTTTACATTTGATACATACATATTTTTCTGTAAGAGATTCGTAAATAACATATTTATGATGCATTACACTTGTTTGTTAATTCTTTTCAATGCACCCTAGGCAATCCAGCTCTTAATTACTTTTACTTTTCTCAACATATATTTTACATAAATTATTGAATGCTCTTAAATTAACTATACCACCGTGCAAAAATGTAAGTAAGTTACTTTGATTGGTAGGTCTAAAAACAGAGTGGAAAAATTGAAAACTAGAAAGTGAAATGTATTATCTTCTCATATAATTATCTAGATATTATGTTATGTGAATTTTTCTTGAATGAGCAGAATGTTTATTAAGTATAATTAATTATATTTTATATCAAAATAATAAAAAATATGGGGAATATTATTTTGCATCGCTATAAGAATAAAAATCTTAACAAATAATGATTGCCTGAAATTGTGAAATAATTATTAATCTTAAATATAGGTCTCAAAATTTGTAATATTGAGAATGAAAAAAATAACAAAAGAAGAATCACCTTTATATGACTCTTGATTATTATTTTTTTATGTTAAGTTAAAGTTTTTTTTCTTTTTTTTTGTTTATATCTTTTGTTTTTTAATACAATTAAAAAAATTTAAATTTTTTTTTTTAGGACGCTGTCCCCGAAACCTCACCACTAATTGTG
Organism: Gastrolobium bilobum; assembly: GCF_033153095.1. Classification (NCBI taxonomy): domain Eukaryota; kingdom Viridiplantae; phylum Streptophyta; class Magnoliopsida; order Fabales; family Fabaceae; genus Gastrolobium; species Gastrolobium bilobum. Next base: position 12,976 of record NW_026897074.1, on the reverse strand, counting down.
CAGACACAAATAAAATTTTCTGAGTCCGTCAGTGCTCCAATTCCATGGAAGATTTGATTGCGCATCCCTTAAATACGTATTATTTTAATAAATATTTTTAAATTTTAATTTTTTTGATATTTTATTTAATATTTTGCTTTTGTATGATGAAAAAGCCATCCGTATAAAGACTCTGGGTATATTCTTGAATTGCATAGGATCCATGTCCTCGGAGGACAGAAAGCTCCCAATGTCCACTCGTTTAGCGTTGGAAACTGCATCGTGGAACGTTGCTGTCCAAAAGTGATTGTAGCCTCTTTTGCTCTTTGGCTTTTTCAATGATGGATGTACTATGATCAACTGGTTGCGACTTGCGAGGATAGATTGTACTTGTAGATGGCGGACAAAAGTTTGGTGGATCAAATAATTGAGTACATTTTTTTTCTCTATTTTTGAAAATTATTTTTGAAATTTTTTTTATTCATTTAAATATATCCGATGCATCAAAATTTTGTCGGTAGATGGCACATTCTAAATTAATAGCGTAGCGGTAAGGTACGTACCTGAAGTTGTGGCACACATAACCAAGACGATGGAGATCATGAAAGCGTTCAATAAACTATAATAGCACCATGGTTCATATGTGGAAAGGTATGATGCTATGTGTTGACGGGGAAATTAACCATAATGTCACATTTTGTAAAGAGTAAATACACTTTTTAGTCTTCAGTAAATTTTACGATGCCCGCTTTAGTACCTAGCAAATAAAAAGGCTCATCGTGGTCCATAAGAAATTCAAAATAGACCCATTTAGTTGAAATTGTGATCCTCCACAAGTTCAAAAAAGACCCATATTAGTTTCTCAAAAAGACTAAAATGGATCCGTTTTGAATTTCTTAGGGACCATAATTGGCCTTTTTATTTGCTAAGAACTAAAGCGGGTATCGTAAAATTTGTTGAGGACCAAAAAATATAATTATTCTTTTTTTTAAAATAAATTTACCGGTATGTCATTGTCATGGAAGGTAAAATTTTTGCAAAAATGCCACAATGGCAAACTTGTTCCTACGTGTGGTAAAATCAGATAAACTTTGAGCTCAATTACGTGTTTCTGACATACATTATATTTACCATAATATTCACCACACCTCTATTTGACCTTATAATTTTCACCTTTTTATCTAATTGCCTCTCAACCTCCTTAATGAATGTCTCTAGGACATTTACAGATTGAGATTTTTTATGAAGCAAATAGATGTAATCATAACGTGAAAAATCATCAATAAAGGTAATGAAATATTTTTCTCCATTAAAAGCTGGAGTGTCCATAGGTTCACAAATATCACCGTGTATAATCTCTAGAAGCTGGGTGCTTCTTGTGGCATCTTTCTTATTATGTTTGGTTTGCTTTCTTTTAATGCAATCCACACATAATTCAAGATCAGTAAAATATAAGTTTGGCAAAATATCATTCTTCACCAATCTCACTATTCTTTCTTTGGATACATGACTCAATCTTCTATGCCACAAGAAAACAAAATTTTCATTCTCTATGTTACGCTTAAATCCAACATTATAAACAACATTAAGCAATGATTCAAATAAAATCATACAAGCACAAAGTAGCACTCATTTGGGTAGATACTACAATATACTCGTCATAAGCAAATACCAAAACATTAATAGACAAAAATATTTTTCAATTAAATATATCTGTTATCTTTGGATAATCAAAACATATCCGTTATCTTTGGATAATCAAAACATATTTAATCAAAATACTCATTTGCCACACAATGTCACTAATTATATAATATGATTCACCTTTGGGTGAATCCCTCATTTATAATAATCAGCAACGTCAATTTATCCAATTTATATTAGTAATTGGTATTTAATAAGTATATGGATAAATGACAATTTTATGCATGCGATAACATTCTAGTTTGGCCACTTTGATAACTAACAAACTATAACCATAATACACACAAATAAATGAATACATGGATAAATGACAATTTTATACATGCGATAACATTCTAGTTTGGCCACTTTCGTGACTAACAAACTATAACCATAATACACACAAATAAATGATTTTTACGTTATCTACACACTTTTAGTTTGACCACTTTGGTGACTAACAAACTATGACATAATGTGTGAAAATAACTTAATCAATCTCATAGCATAATCACAATATTTGCATCAATAAAAATTAACAATAAGTATATATAAGACAATACAATCCATACTTCAAATATACATATTGCAACTTTTATTTTACTTTATTTTTTAAACATGAATGATGCAAATCGTCATACTAATGCCCATATAAAAATAAAATAAAATTCATTCAGCAGCAGCGAAAATCATGCCTTACCGCTACGCTATTAATTTATTAGCGTTGGAAAGTGAAAATAAGAATAGGAATTAAATAACATCATTCACAAATATAAAATACATCAAACGGAGCACAAGGAAGTATTTTTTGAAAAAAGAAAAAATAAATTTGTCCAGCATGTAGATTTCAAAAAATTACGTGAAATAAAAAAAATTCATTTGATTTGAATACCCGAGCAAAAAGTTACGCCTTTTTAAAATTTTACGATAAAATTTCCAAAAATTTATACCACGTGTCATAGAACTTACTCATTGGTGTATATGTATGCCGAAGATAAAATTATCAATAACACCTACAACAATATTTAATTATTTTGATTAATAGATGAAAGCGGTGAGAATCGAACTCATAGCTAGTTAGTCACGTCAGCTGTAATATCGTGTAAAGAATCATTTCAATTAAAAATTTGAGTTATTGAATAAAACTACATTAATAATTTTATATTTCTCTAACATAATTACTATAATGTGAAATGTTAATAGTAAAGTTACGCAAGAATTTATGAAAATGAGAAAATGAGGTTGAAATTAGGAATCAAAATAGGGCAGACAGTTTATAAAGTTATAGACTGGTATTATTTTATTTTTTTGGTAAGCACAGACTGGTATTAAGTTTAACATATATATATATATATATATATATATATATTGTAAAATAGACTGAATCTGGATATAGAAAAAAAATAATTAAAAATAAACATTTCAAGTAGGATAAAATAAGTTTGATAGAAAAAAGTAGCCTATTTTATTTAATTTTTTGTAATAAAATAAAATTATTAATAAAATAATATTTATTTATTTATTTTATGACCTTTTATAGTTATAAAAGGCCTAATATAATTAATTAGGCTAATAAATTAGGTCAGGTCTTTTTTTACAAAAGAATAAATATATTTGATCAAATTTATAGTTTGGCTTGCATCAAACTAAGAGGTGATAGACTTAATATATTTTAGAAAAAAATGTTTATCATTTTATTTTATATAGTTCTGGTCTTGCAATCTATTTACACTTCTAATTGAAATATAAAATATTTTCTTTAATTATAAGTATCTATAAAAATATTAAGTAATTTAAAACTCATTCATTTGACTCTTTCAACTTATTAAATCATATTTTATTAAAAAAACTTATCAATAACCAATGTATGGATTGAGAGAAATGCATTTTCAAGTTTATTTTAACATAATCACATCATTTGAAAGATCTGACTCATTTATCAATAAGTAATGATTAAAACAAAATTTATAAAATCAAAAAGTGAAAATAACCAACCATTAATCAGTAAATAAATAAAAGAAAAAATATTTCTTCAGTTGCTCTGCAGATAAGTTATCTGTATTTATTCTCAAAACAACATCGTTTTAATATTAAAATCTTAAAAAATTATAAATATAAAGACTATTGTAACTCTGAAATAAATTAAAATTATAAAAATATCATAATTTTTGCCCAAAATGACGTATTGAATTTATTGCAGATAATTTATCTACAATAATAATTACAGAAAAAATGAATCCATAATAAATGAGTATTTTTATCTGATAATAGTCACGATAATATGTGATGTATATACATTTAGCTATTGAGATTTTTGTTACTGAATGGCAATTAGATAGGGGCATAGGGGACCTAACATTGAGATAATTGAGATTGATTCTCGTGTTTCACGAGTCCAAGATAGACATAATTGATCCTCGTAGGAAAATGAAGAGTCTCTGTGTTGGTGGGTCAGCTGGTCAGAAGTGATGGACATGATCGAAATAATTGAGAGAGATCACCAACTAGAAATTATTTATAGTGGACCGGGACCATACTTTTTTGGTGATCTTTTAGGGGGGTTTGGTACAAGGATTTTGGTCAGATTCTTGGAAAATTTAATTTTTCTAAATTTTAAATTTTTGAATATTATCGTAAGCTGAATATAAAAATTATATTTTTGAAAATCGAGATTCCCGAACAAAAAAATTTCTCTTCTACCAAACGCCCCCTTAGTGTAAATGGAAGGATAAAATTGGAAAAGAGAAAAAATTACAAGGGTAAAAAGAGAAAAAAAATTAATGATGTGAGAAAGAATACCAGATCATTCGGTGGTCCTGGACCATAAAAAATATTACTGGGACGTTTCTTTTGGTGTGGTCTTGGAATAGATTTTTATTGTAAAGGGACTTCCTTATAATATATATGAAAAAATATTTTTTTATGTTGTATGAAAATTGAATTTTTATGTTGTGTTTTTTTAATTTGCGTGTAAAGTTTTTTTTTCTCTTTTTAATAAATGGGAAACTCATCACTAATTGAGTTACAACATTAGAATTAAATTCACATATAACATGAGAAAATCAAATCCCAATAAATATATATATGATCAGATCACTTTATACCGGTGTAAGTTATACTCTTAATCTTGACCGTTGAACCCATTTATATCTAAGGGCTCTAAATTTTTAGTATTGTTAGCCATTAGATACAAGTGGATCAATGATCGAAGGAAATAATTATAAAAATAAAAATAATGTAAATATATTATTTTTTATATTTGATAAAAAACATATTGAATATTTTTTCATATTTAATAAAAGATGTACCGAATAATAATACTGATTTATAGTACAGAAATATTTTCGCGGTCTTGATTGTGGTGATTTATCATTATGTAATTTGACAGCTTTTTTTTTAAATTAAGATAAAATGAGTTGAAAAATGGCAATCTTTTTAATAAATTATTTTTTTTGTTTTAGAAAATTAAATTATTTTACTCTTTTACAATTTTAATATAAATTAATATATTAGAAGTATTTTTTTATGACTCTAATACAAGTTTCTTTTAGTTTTAAATTCTTATTATTCACTTTCAAACTTAAAAAATGAAAATGAAATTTTATATAAAGCCTATACATGTTCGAAACTTTATTTCACATTTTAAAATCCTATAGGTAATAGTAAATATTAAATATTAAATACATGTGAGCTAGAAATAGTAGGTAAGATCGAAAATTGTCAATGAGAAGTTTATTTATAATTATTCATTGTTATTAACAGAGTCGTTTATATTATTATAAAACTGAAATATATCATACTATTATTTTTCAAATAAAAAGATTCTAATTTTTTTAAATAAAAACTATAAGTTAATCACATTTCTTTATAATTTTTTTTTTAAAATGTAGTTAATTTTTGCATGATAACTCGCATTCAATGAAATTATGCCGGACATGACGTTGTCGTAATCTTCTCTCAAAAGAGGAACCCAATCACCAAGAAGCACGTTAATTGCATTGCTAGAACAAAACTACAAAAGCATAATGGTAGCTTAACCAGGATCAATTTATCAACATAGTGTCCCGACAAAATCAAGACAACAAATGTATAAATTTTAAAATTTCTGTATTATAGGAATTAGTTCTTTTTTCATTTTTTGTTGATGATTATTTTATAACATATTGATAAAAAGTAAACACGAGATTTCCTTTCGTTTGACAACTACGACGCTAGCCGGGGGACCATGCCTGCTCTCGGGGTTGGGTTGTCTGTTAAGTTCAGAATAGCAGTAGCACTAGTTCCTAGGAGGTGATCTTTTTATGTGTTAATTAATATGATCATGTCACGTGGAATAATTATAATTATATAAGAGTGAGTTAATGGTGATAAGGGAAAAGAAAAAAATATAAGGATAAAAAGTTATACAATAATCATCATTGATTTAATTAGTAATGATTAAGATTCTCTCATATAACATATGACATGATTATATTAAATTCCATTTCCCTGTTCCCTTATTTGTGTCTTTGTAATTTAGCAGTTTTGCTTGTGTTTTGGGCGTTATTGCCCTCCTTATGTATCAAAAAGATAAGCGTATTACTTTTTCTTTTTTTTTATAACCAAAAGTAAAAATTGAAGTGAAGTTAGATATTAGTATTTTAATAGAATTGAGAATATCTTTCATACAACAGTAATAGGTAATTCTTTCATTCAGAAATTGATATTTAGATAATAAAAAAAAAACAATTCTCTTTCCTGTATCTACAAATATCACAGTCATTCATGAATTTCTATTAATTAGTCGCATGGTGCGATAGTAGTATATTAGATATTTCTAGTGGAGTGAGAGAGGATGTTAACTTCTTTAAAAGAAATTGGAAGGATTACAAAATGATATGTTATATTGGTCAATGGGTCTTGAACCCACGCTTTTGTAAAATATGAACCAAACTTTTAATCAACTATACAGATTTTTATTGGCCATTACATTGGAATATCAATGAATATTCCTTCAATCCTTTGGTAGTATTTATTTATACTATTAACAGTTACAAAATTTGTTAACAAATTTTTAAATATGTCAACTATATGGGATAGGTGTTGGGTTTGCTCTTTTACTAAAGCCCAAATGGGTTATTAGTATGAGAAGAGCCCAAGGAACCTAGAGCCCAATGAGCTAGGGTTTCTTGGAACCCATATAAATAGTACCTCTTAAGTCATCAGCCTCGAAGGTCTTTTTTGTGAGAAAGAGGCAAGCTCTGAATCTAATCAGTGCCCACACACTTCCCCTTCCTCCTCGAGAGATAGTTTGGAAGATCTGCCACAGTCCAGCTTCAAGGAGGTTGTTCGTGCTGCGGCGCTGAGGTGAGCTGTTCGTGAAGAGGAATCCTACAAGGGAAGATTCTACACGAGACCTGCGCACCGAGAGGTAATTGTGAAACAATGATGATTCAGTTAGCATACCAATGTACTAGGTCCTAAACCGCTTCCGCATAAATCTAAGATTTCCTACAATTGGTATCAGAGCCTTGGCTGTACATTGGTATGTGAATCTAGTTTCACTATTCATGTAATTAGTTTTGCTTCTTGAAATGTGGCACCTAGGGTTCTAGGATTATGGTATGAATCTAGCATGTGCATTTTATAATTCATTTTCATAAAAGTTTAAATTTTAATCGATAAAAATGCTTTAATCCATGGTTAGGGTCTCTCGTGTATTTCTCGATTTGTAACAAGGAGGCTAATCCCATATGATTAGGTTTCCTCCTTGCTGTTTTTATTTATTTTCGGAATTTCTGTGTATTTTTCCAATATATTGTAAAAGTTCAAGATCGAGAAACCGCGAGTAAGATGCGCAGTCAGTACTGTTGGAGACTTTTCGAGGACTTCCCGATCTCGGAATGAGGCGATCTATATATGGTTGGAAAGAGGACGGAAAGACGAACGCAACGGTGGGTGGATCGTTGCCATCGGAGTCCTAACGCTCCTCCACGCGCCTCCACAAGCTTCTGAGAGTGGCCGCCACTCTCCGGCAAAGAATGGGAGAGTGAGAGAGCGTCCGGCCACCTTTTTGGGTGATTCCGGCGGCGGTGCACTCATCTCTACGTGGCGGTCCTTCCCCTGGAGTTTCAGCTTGATTTGACTTCGGGTGACGGCGCGGCAGACCTGACGGCTAGGGTTTCTCTTTCGCGTCCTAGGGTTTCTCGCCAAAGGATTGGGTCTTTGGGCTTTTGGGCCCATGAAACCCTAAAGGGGCTTGAGACAGATACTATGGGCTAGGCGAAAGTCGAATTCCAAAGTTGTATTATTTTATTTTATTTTATTTTCTTTAAAATAGGAAGGCCATGGATTAAAGTAATTATGATTTATTATTTAATGCTTTTATTGATTGGTATAAATTATATGATTGATAATATGCTTTATTGCGATAACATGCCATATAGAATAGGTGGTGCCATATTGTTGCATAACTTGTATGATTGCATGAGCATAATAGCTATTATGTCTTCAGCGACTAGTATGATAGTTATTATGGGATTATTTTGATTTTAAATCATCCTAAGAAATTAATTAATAATTATTATGATTTTTATTAAAAATCTAGATTAATAATTGAATTAATTAATTTTGGATAATTAACATCAAGACAAATCATCGTTATGGAAATTATTTTGATTTCAAATTATCCTCATAAATGATAATTATTATGATTGTTGCAATCTAGATTAATAATTAAGTCAGCTATTTGGATGATTTAAATCTAGAAAAATAATTAGAGAAAATTTCCTAAGAGAATTCTTTTATTTTGCGAGTAATTTGTGGGTTTTCTGAAATGGTCATGGAATAACACACGCTGCATACAACATTCATGTATCATGATTGTTTGGAGCACACGCTGACGTAAAGTGACCGGATTTCAGGACCTTAATATTTTCAAAATTATGTTAAGATAGTGCACGTTTATCGACGCTCTTACTTATATAGTTTTTGAAATCGAACAAAGGATACTCTCAATTAAATAATTCTTGGAAATTGGAAAATATTGCTTATGTTGAATGGAAGGAGATTTAAATTAAGAAATTAATTTAACCTTCAAGCGCATTATAAGGATCATTAATAAAATAATCATGTGAAGTCCCATCGAATAAGCATGATTGGATTTTATTAGATTGGACTTAAATAATTATGGGAGGAGATTTAAATAAAGAAATTAATTTAACCTCCAGGCGCATTGTGGGCCTATCAATAAAATAATCATGTGAATCCCCAACGGATTAGCATGATTGGATTTTATTGGGCCTTAATAATTTCAAAATTTTAATAAAGTATTGTACGGCCCATCGTTGATAATACTAAGTTATTAAAGATAATTTTGAAAGTAAACAATGAATTCGACTGGGCTTATGAAAATTCTCAAACAAAAATGTTGAATGGGTGAAGGTTTTAAAAATTAATTAATTTTAAAACCTGCGGGCTCCATTTGTGGGTTTATTAGTGAAATGGTTATCGCTGAAGCCCCATCGGATAAGGATAATCAGATTTCACTAGATTAAATCTTAATAATTTCAAAATTTTAGTAAAGTATTGTACGACCCATCGTCGGCAATGCTTAGACACTAAGGATAATTTTGAAATTAAACAATGGTTAATTACATTCAACTTTAGTAAAATTGTTAACCCTCCCATCGAGGCTCTGGCAATGGCACTGAAGGCCCAAATAACAATTTTGGTTTTTACAAGTGACTTGCCCATCGTAAGCCTTGTAAAGATAAACTGAATGATTGTTAACAATAAACAAGAGTAGTTATGAGAATCTACTCGCACTTCGTTTGTTTATTGCATTATTTGTTTGTAATTGTGTGCTTTATATGTTTTTCAGAAAATATCTTAGAAATGATTTTGAGTCGAAAACCTCTAGATAGTACCAACTATGAATAAGTGAAAAGCAAATCTTTGATATTGTTCTAAAACATGGAAGCTAAAATTTGTCCTGACAATGCGAGGGCCATAGCAACCTGCAGAGAATGCTTCTAAGGAAACTAAGATGCATTTCTCAGATTGGGAAAGAGCAGATATGGTAGTTCGCTGCTATATTATTGTCAGTCTTTCCAAATACTTGCAGAAGCAAGTGTACATGATTAAGAGTGGAGTAAAAATGCTTCAGACTCTTAATGATATGTTTGTTGCGTCTAGCAGCTCTGCTAGACAGAATGCAGTCGTAGCAGGTTTTGCTAAGAGTCTTGTTAAATCCAAAGGGTGGTAACAAGAACAAAATGACTTGGTTATCAGTTGTCAAACTAGTTGCTATGAAGAAGCCGCAAGGCAAGTTCTTCAAGTGCAGACTGAAGGGATACAGAAAGAAAAATTGCCCAGAGGTGATGAAAAGAACCAGACATGGGCATATCTAGGCCTGATCAGTGAATGAATTATTGATTCAGGTATCACTGATTATGTTTGTTACTCTTTGTAGTAGTTCAAACATGGCATACCTGTCAAGAATGGACATAGATATTTTAAGCTTGAAAATGGGAACTTGTGTCTGCATTTGCAGTAGGACAAGTTATTTATAAGACTATGGTTTTGGGTGAATGTTTATTTGTTCCAGATTTCAAGAGGAATTCAATTTTTGTTAGTTGTTTTGGTTAAAACATGGGTTGACAATGCAATTGATTCCTCAGTTACATTTCGAAGTTCATCTTCGTCTTGTTTGTTCTGGTACATTGTTTAAATAGTCTTTATTACCTATGTCCTATAACCTTTTTAAATTTGCTATGTTGAATGGAAAGGATGATGAACAAGAAATTTCACCAAAGAAATAAAAGTTTCAAATGAAACATAACTTTGGCCTTTGTGATTGAGTCATATTATCTCAAGTAGGAAACATGTTTTAGTTAAAAGAAGGACTGAAAGTTCAAGAATCTTTTAACTAACAGCTACATGTTAGTCCTATTTGGAAGGTAAAATGGCCAAGCAATCCTACAAGGGCCAAAAAGGTTTGCGCAACTATTTAACTGGAATTGGTACATACTAAAGTATGTGGACCACTTAGCGTTCAGACCAGAAGAGGTGATGAGTACTTCATTATATGAATGTTTACTTTGGATTTGGACAGATGAACCAAGTGCGCCATAAGTCTAAAGCTTTTGGAAATTTCCAAGAGGTTTAGTCTGAGGCAGAAAAGCATGTAGGTGTTCAAATCAAAACACTTTGGTCTACTAAAGTGTTTGGCTACCTGTCTGGTAATTTCAGGTCTTACCTGATTTAAGAGGGGATTGTTTTCGTAACTGTCAACTCTAAGAACGCGTTAGTTGAATGAAGTTGCAGTATGCAAAAATCAAACATTTCTAGACTTGGTGAAGATCATGTTCAGTTATTCATCTTTGCCAATGTTGTTCAAGGGAGATGCCTAAGAGAAGGAAATGTACCTTCTTAGCTTGATTCCGTCAAAGTTTGTTGTAAAGACAGCTAAAGAATTATGGAAATGGTGCAAGCCCAGATCAAACCATATTCGGATTTAGGGTGCTATGGCACACGTCCTACAACAACAGTCAAATGAGATGGAATCTTGTATGGAAGAGTGCATATCTTTTGGCTACCCTAAGAGAACTAGAGATGATTTCTTATTTAGTCTTAAGGACAAGATAATCTAAGTGAGCACTCACATGATTTTCTTAAAGGAGGACTAGATAAGAAATTATAAGCTTTGAAGTTAGGTTATTCTTGATGAGATTTATCTCAGATCAAGAATTTCCAGAATCTCTAGAAGCTTCATCCACTGTTCCCTTGATTGTTCAAGAGGGGATATATATATCTCTAAGTGAACAAACAAGAGAACCATGACTGAAAATTCAACATGATAATATATAAGTGAAACTAGTAGAAATATTAGTATCACATGTAAAGGAACAATATCAAGGATAACCGGATCCTCAAGAAATTGAAGATCCATCATTTGACCCACTCTTTGTTTTACCTATAAATACACAAGGTCTAGTGCAGTACATTCGTAGTGGGAGAGAACCTTGTTAACTCTCAAGTTGTTTCTTGTTGAGTGACATTGATCCTACTAGTTACGATAATGCACTAGAAGATGTTGTTGATCAAGTGTTGCTCAGGCTATGAACAATGAGATGAAATACTTGTATTTCAACTCCGTTCGGTCCTAGTAAAGACACCAAGAAGGGTAAAACCCACAAGGTGCATGTGGACATAAAAGGCAAAGAGAGGATGGACAGAAAGGTGAAAACCTTCAAAGCTAGCTTGGAGGCATTTTTGCCAGACGCCATGCTTGAGTCTATCCAGATTCTCTTAGTTGCTATAAGTCTCAATTATGAGAATACATTTTGGGAGTTGGATGTCAGGATATCTACATACAACAACCAAAAGGGTTTATAGCAAATGAGTAGGAACACACGGTATGCAAGTTGTGAAAGTCTATTTCATAGACTTAAGCAAGCATCCAGGTCTTGAAACATCAGTTTTGATCAGGTTATCAAAATTTTGATTTTGAGAGAACCTTGATGAATGATGTGTATTTGTATGTAAAGGATACAACGGAAGACAGTAGCTTTTATGGTACTTTATGTAGATGATATGCTCCTTATTAGAAACAATGTGGAGGTAATATCAAGCATAAAGAGTTGGCTAAGTTAGTGTTTTGGTATGGAAGTACTGGGGAAGCCAATTATATTCTTGGTATAAAACTCTTATGAGGCCGAAGAATAAGTTGTTGGCATCACCTCAGGCTACTTACATTGACAAAACTCTTGCTAAAATTCAACATGAGAATTCTAAGAGAAGAATTATAATTCTCAGATGTGGAATTCAGGTCTCACGCATATCACGCATATCATGTTGGGCGTTAAACCAGACATCTGTCACGCAGTGGGAGTAGTGAGATAGTACCATTTTGAACCTAGAGGAATACTAGATTATTGTTAAGCATGTACTCAAGTATCTTTGGAGAACGAGAGATTATATGCTAGTATATTCTAGTGGGAGTCTTGAAAAGCTGAGTTTTCAAATATTCAGTTATTTCAAGTCGATATTGACTCAAGAAAATCAACCTCGAGCTATGAGTTTTTCACTAAACTCAGATAGCATTAGAGGTGGATCTTGCAGACCCAGTTACTAAGAGTTTGCCTGAACTTGTGTTCGAGAGGCATGTTATTTCTTTGGGTCTGAGATGCAGACTTGCATTAAGCAAGTGGGAGTTATTGGTTTCATTGTGCTCTTGGAGTAAGACCATGAAACAATAAAATAATTTTCTGAATTTCATAAATAAGGTTTTATTTATTTATTTAACATCTACAAACATAAAGGTTGGTTCAAT